>NC_056731.1:254172369-254208376 GCF_019279795.1 Protopterus annectens
GTCTAGATGTATACAGGACTAGACATTGTGTCGTGACACCAAGTCTAATGTTTAGAACAGATACATATCCCATGAGGGATATCCAAAAATTGTGGGGACCGGTGACCTTCTTTGCTTTACAGCTGTAAGGTAGGGTTATACATGCAAGGGATACATAGTTTGCAATCCTGAGACTGCCTAGGGTGAGACTGCCTATTAGATATGGGTAGGAGTCACTATGTGCAGATATGGCCGCGCCTATCTAGCAGCCCGAGTATGGCTGGTTTTGGTGGATGTTCAGGAAGGGAGGGTGGTGTGCAGTGAAGGGGATGATGGGTATTCAGTTATGTATCCAGGTGTGTTGGGGTTGGATGGCTCAGTTCAGGCCAGATCATTATGTGGGTATGTGCCGGTAATGTTTCTGTACATGTGTATTGCACTTTTTAATGTTCACATGCTTGTGGTATTGTATTGTGGATGTACATATTTGTTCTTTGGTTATCTTCCTGATTCACCCACTGCTCCCTCGAAGACCTTCAGTTCACCTATTGTGCATCCAACCCAGTCTCCCCTGGCGAATTATTACATTACCCGTCACCCCACACCCCCATATTCCACAGACACCATTCATCCCTTCTCTAGTTGATGGCCCATGGCACAGTCAACAGAACACATTGCGTACACTACATATCTCTAGGACCAATATGGTTATGAGGTCTACACTAGCATTTCTGATCATCCACATGCTGCACTTCATGCACATAGGTACACGCAAATACTTATCTTTTATGACATGGTAGGTAGACCTGGGTAATACCCATTTATCTATGGGCCATCCTGACAAGGATGACTTGGACCACGAATGGACAGATATTGGGTGAATGTTCTGACCATTGGTAGGGTTGCCACCTTTTCATATGACCTGGATGGGACATTTTTGAGGCACACATCTGAGTTTACAGACCAACACATACCTATGGTCATTACAAAGGATAGTACTTAGTTTTATGCCTACATATAAGCTTTTATTGTTGTAGCGGTGTAGTTGCTTATTCTGTTTCATTTACTTGCTTATTCTGTTTCTTGTAACATATAGGTATTTTATATACGGACATACGTATTGTATGGGACTATTACATAAAATACAGGACATTTCACATTTATAATGGTTTTGGTATGGACACACCTGCCTAGAGGGGGACTGTCCCTCACAATGTAGGACAGGTGGTAACCCAAACCATTGGGCTAGGCTTAGCAATTGGCGGCGTGCTAACACAATGCATTTCACTTCCACTTGGTATAACTAGCGACACTACAATGGAAAATGGGCACGGGGTTTTGAATATCATTTGTTCGAGGGACGGGGACTCAATATTCAGCTACGTGCCTTTGTGTTTACTTCTTATTGTGGTGCTCACAATGATGTCTTGTATGCTTTCCACACATTTCACTATCCATGGACACTGACAGGAGTGATTACTATTAGAGGCAGGCTGTACTAGTTGGCATTTTAGGTTGCATGTATGCAACCGACATGTTCACGCCTCCGTGCAGCGCTTGGACACACCCCCTGTACTCGTACACATTTCCTATGCACGTAGCCGTTACGGCAACGTGCCTGCATTAATATGCATGTGGTGCTGCTGGGCCATCTCTACGCCGCACGGTCGGTGCAAGGCTAATGCCGTCCTTGCGCTGAGCTTCATGAATCCTGGGGAATGTATTTTACAAAACATGTTTATTTTTTGTGTTTTTTTTTTTTCTTTAAATGTATTCACTTAATATGTGGAGCTTTTCTCCTCGAGCCTCTGTTGAAAATGGGATAAACTCCATTAGGAACTTCCTGGTAAACAAAGAGACATAAATAAATAAATAGATAAATAAATAAATAGATTACAGTAATGCTGTATGGCTGAGTTCTAATGAAAATGGAACATATTTATAACTTAGAGGTCTGCACCTGTACGTCACATTTGACTACTTCTTGTGATTTGTTTTTTGTGTTGTAGAAATAAGGGATTGTAGTTCTTTCTTCTATTCACTGTTCTACCCACTAGTATTCTAACATATATTTAAGTCCAATAAAAATTTAAAATTTTGGCATTAAGTCCATCTGGGCCAAGGGATTTCCCAATCAGGTTTGTGACACTCCGATGCCTTAAACTAGTGCTGTTTCTTACCACACAGTACTGAGAACATTCAAATTATTATTGCTCAAATTGTTATTGTTTGTTTTGACCATACTGCCATATTCTACTGAGAACATTAAAACAGATTATTTGTGCTAGAATTCTTCTTGGTTTTAATTATTATATTTCCATATGATTGTACATTTGTTTTTTTTTACTGTGCAACACTTCTGCATTATATTCTAACTTTGCTACTATCTTGAACTGTGTGCTATGTATTTAATCTGTTATTACTAGATCTTAGATAGGATATTACTGAGAACCTAATTATACTGATTTCCCCCATGAGATTTCCAGTGAAGATTATAATGTTCTTCTAGAGATGATTGCAATTGATTACAAAAGGTGGAGGGCAGATGGAAGTTATGCAATGGAAATTACAGCATTTATACTATTTAAATTATGGGACCGCTTATGTTTTGATACATTTTTAGCACTGGCACACTGAGGCAGTGCAGTAAGGGCCTCATCCCACAGACACCTCCGTACTCTTATGCCAGACATAGAACCCATTCGTGAAAGGTGTAGATACATATTTAAACTGGAGGCAAACATCCCACATCCTTCATGTCCCCATGTGACCAGTGCTCACTGCACTTCCACACCACCACTTCACACCGCTAACATCAAACCTACTTATTCTGAGGTACTAAGAAAATCACCCCTCCCCCAAGGGCTCTTAGGCAATATACTACTGTGTCTAAGCCTTAGCAGCACAATCAGACCACAGCTACCTAACACAGTACTGTTTCTACTACATGCAAGGATCACAAAAGCAGTAGACAAAAGTCCCTAAGGCAGCCAAAACATACTGATACCAATGATGATGACATCATTGTCACAGGTGACTCAACAGTTACACATGCTGATGCAGCACTCAACAGGCTGAGCAATGACAGAGTAATGATCAGTGGTCTCTCAAGTGCCATCATTTACAATACCATGAACTTTGTCACATAGCCCACACTTCTGCCTTATTGAACTATAGGGCCTAATTATCAGACCTAACACAATTATTCTGTGAGCTGCTAATCATGGGCAGTGCCATACCGGGCACACAGGGGTACCACATGCTCAGCCTATTTAATTATATTGTCTGGTGAGTGCCCCAGTCCAAGGAAAAATAAAACTTTTAAAAAGTTATTTTTGTCTGTTTTTAGTAGCACAACTGAGGCAGAACAAGTAGTCTGCAATGATTCTGACTGGGGCAGAAAACAATGAGTTTTCCTGCATTTGTAAAATGCAGAAACAACTTAACCAAGTGCAATATACTAGCAACAGTAGTCCAACTCCAATGGTCTGAAACCTTAAAGGCATCAGTTACAGTTCTACAGTAGTACAGTGATGTGGTATAGTGGTACAGTGGTATGGCGATATAGTGGACTATATTTCCCTTGATACATCTCACTTAGCTAAGTTAAACATCCTATAAATCTTGCCAGCTCTGCACAATTTTTTTTAGGTCTGTCAAGAATTTTTGTGGCTTTCACTTCAGGTAGGAATGGAGGCTGGAATTTGGCAGTTTACTTTTTCTTGGTCAATCCCAGATTTATTCAGTTACCAAAACTGAAAATAGCTCACTCTTACCAATTATTATTATTTTTTTTTTTTGGGGGGGGTTGCTTCATTGCTTGGCTGGACATTTATGAATTGAGTTGTTTGAGCATCAAAGAGAGATCTCAGTTTCTAATGTGAGCTTTACCTGCATTTTGAAAATGTGGATTTTCCTAGAATCTAGCCTCCTCCTAGTTGCCATTGTTTAATTGCTGACTAAAGAGTGTTTCACAGTAGTGCTTATTTTTTATTGATGTTTGGTAACTGGATAAGTAGGCCAGTCATCTAACTCTTTTTAGCCTTCTCTGTTATGGGAAAAGAAAATAGGGCAGCAGCATTTATCATGTAAAGCTTAATAGACTAATGGTTTCAGAAAAAAATGTCAGTCTTGCTGAAGTAACTTTCAATATGGGGTAAGATAACCCATGTAATAAGCAGGAATGTGTCTTATGGAATTTGGAAATTTGACAATGAGATGGCTGTTTTGAGCCGAGCAGACATTTTCATGCGCAAACTGTCTTTTGGAGAAAATAGTATGGTCTGACTTTTAGACCCCCATCCTTTTTAATGTTTTACTTCTGCATGTCTTGCTTAAACATAATGGACATTATTCAAGTTTGGACAATTTCAGCTTTGGCTTCCACAGTGATAAATTGCTATTCTGTTTTTTTTTAGTTATGCATTAATGGCTATTTTGAAGTTTGAACTCATTCATTGGCTTACATTGCTAATTATATACTTATACAAAACATTACGTTTCCAGAGAAAAGTACTGGATTGAGGCTGGGATGATAAATGGAAAGGGGTAAAAACATAAAGAAGAAATGTATTAGCCAAGAACCCTGAAAGAGTACAGAGGTGAGGATATTACACAGTGGTGACAAGGCTGACACCTTAACATTGTAATTTCTATAAATGAAATATTAAGAAAAATAGTGCTGAGCATTTTATTAAGTTATGTTTAGTGAGCTTCAGTACAATGTATTCATTTATTTGTTTAGTTATTTATTTTTATTTTGCTATACCCAGAATCTCTCCAGTTTTAAGACTTTGCTCCATTCATCTCATTACTACCTGGGAGTGCTCCTGCTCTCACCCCTCACAACTTCCACCCCATTACTCCCACTCTCACTTCCTTCAACCTTTCTCTCTCTAAATTCTACCTCTCACCGCCTTCATTTTTTCTTTTACTATTACTTACTCCCTTTAATACCTTAGCGTGTGTAGGCATCTGCCTGCCACATAAGATACAATGCGTATTCTATCATAATAGTCCTGTACTACTTTATGACATACCACATAAATCTTATTGCTACTGCTATTACTAAACCAGTTGGTTTATATTCATTTGTATAAAACTTTGTGTTAGCTACTGCTGAATTTGTAATATACTGTATTCATTTTTTCGTACCACTTCTTGCTAATATTTGTTTTGCATGTATGTAATTTGGAGCTTTTCTCCCCGGGCCTCCATTGAAAAAGGGCTCATCTTGGCCCAATGGACTTTCCCTGTTAACAAACTGCAAAAAAATAAATAAAAATTAAATATTTGTCAGTCAGTTTAGCAAACTGGTCTACTAACCTTTTCCAGTCATAACTTGGGCAGAAAGAATATAACAATTAATGTTGTTGTTTGTCTTTCGGCTTTTTCCCGGTAAGGGGTCACCACAGTGGAACTCCGGTCTGCTAATGATTGGCAGTAGATTTTTATGAAATGCCGAGGTACCAGCTCAATGCCCAACCTTCAATGAAGGCATGCCCATTTACGCATGCATGTCTTTCGAATGCTACCCAACCGCGGGGAGGACATGCAGACTCCACACAGAAGGCACTCCCAAGCCAAGAATTGAATGGGAGAACCTCTTGCTGTGAGGTAACAATGCTACCGCCGTACCACCGTGGCATCATCAATGCAACAATTAATACAGTATATAATTATAACAGTGAGGACTGCCATGCTGTTGGAAAGATGGTTACAACAGATTACAAAAAGTGGATGGAAGGTAGTCATTATGCAGTAGGAAGTACGTCATTTACATTATTTAAATGTTTCAGTATTTACATGTTTTGGCAGTTCTACAGTCATAGATGGTATTTTGCATTACAAATGAAGCTAGTGGTATATCAGTTTAGGCTACTTGTTGGAAGGGTAGCTCTGCATATTGTTTTGAGCCTATTGATAGCCTTTAGTAGATCACAGTGATGCTTTCTGGCATAAGATAGGAAACTAAAGCTGCAAATCCTAGTTTTAACAGTCTATAGCTTGTGAGTATTATAAACTGAGTGATAGCATAACGCTAGCAAACAATATTTCATTTTTAGATGATAGCATGTCTGTGGAAAGGGTTTATGAGTTTGGCACAGAATAAAAATTATTTTCTGCTGGTAAGTGAAGATTGCCCTGGGAAACATGCAGTCATATGCATTTACACATATCAGATCTGTGAGAGTGAGAACATCAGTTATTATATTGTAATCAACTGAGAAAGTTATGATATTTATTATACATGAAGCTGTTGTCACAAATATCATTTTTCTTCATTTATAATAGTATTTTAACTTTTGGGTCCTATTTCTTTCCACTTTCATATACCATGTGGTAAGTAGAATGCTGACACTCAAAATGGCCTAGTTATGTGTCTGCAGTGTGAACATGCATGAGTTCTATGATATACTGGCATCCAGTCCAGGAATGGCTCCTGCCTTATACCCACTGTGGGAGAGGACAGATGCTGCATTAGGTAATGGGGGTATTAAAGATGGAGGGATTCATTTTAAAGGACTTGCTGTCTAAGGTAAGCAAGCTTTTAGCAACTGCAATTGGTTTGCAGTGTGAAGGAAAATCTAGAAGCAGGTGACAAAAAAATGTTTTCCAATTTAACTTTAGTTTGAGTTCTGATATTACTTGAGGGAGTTGGTAATAGACAGGCATGCTGTTTTTTTAAAAAGGATGATTTGGTGAAGATGTATTGGAAAATATTTTGACAAGAGCCTTGGGGTCTGTAATATGTGTACTGAATATGTGTACTGTTTTGAAGACTATGAAGCCAATGACATTAGTTTTCTCTCTGCCCTTGAAAGAATGATATGACTCTAGAAACATTGGAGACCTGAAACAAAATCATATTTTTTTCAAAGATTTTTTTTCTACTTTGGGCATTGAAAACTTTTTTTCTTGCATTGTCTGCATATGACAGCGCTGCTGAGATTGTCTGTGAAGGTGAGACTCATGTTTATAACTGTGCAATGGATTAGAACTAAGCTTTGCCCTTTAGTTATCTACTAGGGACTGTTGCATCACACATAGTCCTTTTTGTTTGGGGAAAATAATTTAACTGAATAGTACACATCCAAGACAATTTTGAGACATAACTAATCCCTGTTTAACAATAGATATGTTATTATAAAAGATTTACAGTGTATTTCATTACTAAATGACATTCTTTTGTTGTTCAGATATACTAAAATAAGGTTGATATCACTTTACGCCAAACATATCCCACCTCTTCCTGTGACATCCTTCTCCTCACCTTTTTCACTACTTACAAGCAATTAAAGCACATCTGCTGCTCATTTCAGCTTCACCTAACTTATTAGCCTCTACCTACTCAGCTACATTTAGTCTTTACTCCTCCAAGTGTTTAACAACTAGTCTAGAATATTTTTCTACTCCTTTATTCTAGATGCATCTAAGCATTAATCTCTACTTTATCTATCACCTCTCACAACCCAGGGGACAGCAAGGCACTTTACTCCTTATCCACCCCTCCACCCTTCATAGCTGGTAGGTAGAAACTACCATACTTTTATTATCACCCCCCATAAGTTCATAGGTAAGTAGTAGGCTAGCTACTTTTGCAAAACATTTTAAGCATATCCGATTTCCTTCAAAGGGGGAAATCAAATCCTTGTGCCTTGTTTCTGTGAGGTAAACACCTTAACCAGAAACCATTCCCCAAATCTAGACTTATCCTATTCTCCCTATGCCTTTTCCTCTTCTCCTGTCAGCCTGGCATCGCCTAGCCTATTATTTTTCCATTTTTTATACCTACTTATCTAGACTTTCACTATCAACTCTATACGCTCCTTCACTTCGCCCCATTTTCTAGATGTAATTTTTTATTGTTCCATCTTTTATTCCTACTTTGATAGATTTATACTATTAATCCTATACCTTCTTCCACTCCTGCCACTGCCTAGCCAGCAGCTAAGAATCATTTTAAACCTTATCTATCCTCAGCCTAAGTGGCAGCTTGACATTTCACTACTCTTCCAACCATCCTCACTGTCTATATGGCCGCAATAAATCATTTTAAACTTCCACTATCTTCTTAGCCTAGGTGGCAACTAGGCACACTACCACCCTTCTAATCCTTCCCTCAGCCTAGTTGATGGATATAGTTAGGTATTTGTCTACCTATCAACTCTGCATCATCTTCAGCCCTTTCCAATTCTTCTCCTCTGTTAATAATATCTAAAATAACTCCATCTCAAACTAGCTCTACTTCTTAAAACTTTGCATAAGCTAATTAGCAATAGAGTGGTGAGCCCTCCTCCAACATTACTTTTTTCTAGGTAATGACTAGGTAAAAGTCAATCTCTACTTTCTCTAGCTTAACAACTCATATATGTACCATTTTTGTTATACAGACAAATACTGCCTCTTCCTCCTACAAGTTGCCTTTCTCCTCACAGTTGTCTCTTTATCCTCATATGCATTCAATGTTACAGTTGTCAGTCTTCTTTACAGCTATTCCTAATTATTGCATAAGATTGAATGCACCTATCACATTACTTCAGTCTCTTGTTGTCATAGCCTGTATCTCCTCTGCACAACACCTCCATTTTATTCATATTTTCTCTTGCCAGTTTTTCAACCCCTAGTTCTTCCCCTCAGAAGGATAACTATGACCCACTTAAGAATCGTAATAACTTTACTTACAATTACAACTCTTATAATTATCCTCCTTTTACTCACTGACAATTATCCATTATTCAATATATGTAGTAGCAAATACAAGCCACAAGCAGGATACACTATCACTATCATCATTTAAACCTTACTTTCCACTTAAAATTTCTACTTATTCATCAAGGAAGCAGTTTCTAATACTAACCAATTTACTACATGCAACTAAACTGAGTAGCAACCCCTTTTAAAAATGTATTGGCTAAACTATATCACTTGATTAAAAAGCTCATATTATCTAGAGACTCTGTAGAAGAAAAGATGTTAATGTTGCCTGTTTAACTCCAGCAGTATTAACAATAAGTGGACCACTATTAAAGCCTGGTGAACAGTGCATGCTCCTCACCATTGTCATCATTGCAGAGATTTGGATTAAGGACACTTTTTGCCATTAAACTACATAAACACTAACTATAACGTGTTTTCAGTTAACAGGCCAGAATCAAGAACAGGTGGTGGAGTTAGCAAACTAGTTAAATAAAATTCAGCTTTAGAAATTCTTGCAGTTAGTATCAGCAACACAACCAATGATAAGGCACCTAACCGCATCTGTTGTCATCTTATTTTAGCAAAAGTACAAACCTCTTGATAGTATCTATTTATATCCCTTCCTTCTTTAAATGGTATACCCAAAAATATCATCTTGTGAGGCAACTTCAATTATAACGCTATTGGCCCAGAATTCATCCACTTCGTAAAATGCTATTCCAAGGAGTCTACTAGATCAAACCCAAAATAAAAAAAAAAAACAAACAAAAAAAATACACTTGAATTCATTAAAACTAACCTTAAAGAAATATGTGCTACCATACAAGTTACAATGATCTCTGCCTTTCTCATGGTCATTCAAAACTATAAAATCACCTACACAAATCATGATAGGCAGGGTATTCCTAAAACCTAAACTCCAAAGTTTGTATACCACACTAGTAACAATAGACTGGACTTCCTTTTACATTACTCTTGATCCCAGCACAGCTCTTACATTTTTTTGCCTCTATTCTTCCTAATATACAAAGCATACTTTTACCTACCTGCAAAGATAGCTCTTATGAAATCTACACTCTTAGCTAAACTCAAACCAGTTAACATTAATGAGAGATGAAGACAACAGCTGGAAGCCCTGGAAAAACTATCCTAACAATCAACAGCTTCCCTAATAGTACCAAACTCTTAGACAATCCACTAGAATAACAACAAATGCAGCTAAAGTGCAATATTCGTGACAAAAACAATTAGTCTCTACTAATGACCTGAACTCTTTTGAAACAAAAATAAACATTAAACACGATCCATTACCCACATCATCTCTACAGCTTTTGTCCCATCAGCCACTAACAATGCAAGCTTCACTGAAAGATATACATACTTCCTTAAGTCCTTAATTAAATCTGTAACAATACCCCCCCAAGCCCAGAACAAATCAAGTTGAAAGGGACTCCACAACCCAGTTTTACCCTTTAGCTAAGTGAGCAGCTACATTCTGCTTCTCAGAAATCACCTCCAATGGGAAAAAAAAAAAAACTTTTGAAAAACTTAAACTCTTTTTTATCTAAATCCAGCATCATTCATCCTACCACCCTCAGGAAAGCAGCTAGTAATATTGCCAAGTCATGTATCTACATCTTTAACCTTTCACTTACATCAGGTATTGTTCCAGCTTCCTTCAAAAGTTGGGTTATCATTTTCATTCCTAAGGTTCCCTCACCCAAAACTTTCAAAGACTACACACCCTCTTCCTTACCTTTTCCCCATTACAAAAAATCTTTGAAAAACTTCTTTACAAATGGCTACTCAAACACATTAATAACTATGGCTTACTGTTAGATCACCAACATGGATTTCAAGATGCATTCAGAACCACAGCTGCTCTGTCTTCTGTGATCAGTAATACTTAATGCAATATGATGATGGTCTTATAACAACAGGAGTCTTTGTAGATTTGACTCATGCATTTGAGACTGTCAATCATAACATTTTGTTGAAAAATTCACAAAATATAACTTTGCTGAAAACACAATTACATTGTTTAAAAATGATCTTATTGACAGATTCTTCAACATTTACAGTATGCTGCAAATCAATACTAAGAGAAAGATACACAATGTTCGAGTTCAACAAGGTTCAAGTTCTAGAGACATTTTTTCTCATTCTTTATCATTGATTTAACAGAAGACCTTCCTACCCTTAGTGTCAATTATAGGCTGATATTTTACTTTTGGAAGTTAATAAATGATATACATGCCTACGAGGCCAAATACAGGAAAACTTCTCTAGACTTTACCACTACACATCAAACAGTTTCTTAACCCTACAGAAACAAATGTAATGATATTTGCTTCTCCCCCCAAAATAACAAGCTTACCTTTCATCATTCTAAAAGACATTACATGTAATAAATCCCCCTAATGGCTCCAAATGCAAATACCCGAAGCTCTGTTCTAGGACATCTCATTTCCTTTCCCCAGCAGCCTAAGCTGCAAAGCAAAAAATAAATAAATAACCAGAACTGGAGCATGACTTACCCTTATTTGCCCTACATTCTCACTATAGTATTCAAAGATTGCTCATTGTTGGAAGCAAATTTTCAATTTAGACTATTAGCAAATGCTCATACTTTAACCTCATCAAGGATATGCATTAGTTGCCAGTCACATGTCACTTATCTTTTAACTGCCTTGTGTTCAAAGCACTAAAGCTAGGATACTGCCTACGCCTAATATATAAATTACCATTTAGGAACACAATTATTTCTTAAGAAATGGCCAGTCTGATAGCATTACAGTAATCAGATCACTCTTCAAAAATAAAATAGGAGAAGATGCTTTAGGTCACCTAAGACTTGCATGGAATCATTTGCCTGTTGAAATTAAATCAATAACTTCACTGAAAGACTTCACAAAAACATGATACAAACATCCTGTTGAGGACGCCAACTTCAAAGTGTTGTCCATTACCTTACTTGGATAGAAGGAAGTTTCTTTGCTCACCAGTGGGAGTGGGGAGCCTTGAGCAGCCTACCTGTCCCTGTAGGAAGTGACCTCAGCACAAGAAGCTGTAGTAATTGGTTGTTTTGGACCATTTCTAGCTCTTTTGTAGTTCACTGTTTAAAATCCGCGTTTGCACGGCTTTGCGCGGTTGTGCGCATAGCGCAGCGTCGGTTAAACAAGGTTAAACTTCTTCTGGCTCCGCCAGGTCTGCTCTTCAAATTTTCCCTTAAGGAAGCTCTACTCTTAATATAATCAGACTACTCACTATATTATAAGCCTAGCACTTGTTCTCAATACTTCTCTACTAAGTAAGCACTCTCGTACTAAGTAAAGCACTACATCTACCTACCACCCCTGTGAATATCCACTTCCCTTAAAGGTACAGCACTCCCTTATACTGTTCTAGCATGTCGAGTGATAGATTACTGGCATCCTCTCCAGTTCAGCTGGTCAATCTGGGTATCTTGAGTCAATGCTACAATTGTCTCATGTACACAGACAACCCTCTCCTCCTCCCAACAAACACAAATACATGTGAGAGATGCAACTATATAGCCAAACTGGAGGCTGAACTCTCTCAACTCAGGGCTGGCATGACCAGACAGGAGGAGATGGTAACCACACACACAACAATCCCAGTCCCACATAGACCTACCACAACTGCAAACCAAACACATAAAAACACAAAGACATACTGAGGCTCTAATAAAAACTTACCAAAGCAACAGAGGCTCCCAAAGCAGACATCGAAAAATCCACCACCTCAAAACAAAACACATGCAACACATACTTCAATAAATCAGTGTGTCAACCAATCACAGCCCTTAAGGCCAAACACCATGCCTGATACACTAGTAACAGGTGACTCTATAGTCAGACACACTGATGTCCCACTGACCAGGCTGAACAAGGAGAGGGTGACTGTGAGCTGTCTATCGGGAGCTAGGATCCGCCACATAACACACGCACTCAAGTCACTCCAAAGCAAGTACAAATATGACTCCGTCATTGTCCATGCTGGCATGAATGACCTGAGACGTACCTCCCTGGACTACATGAAAAGAGACATAGAGGAGCTCTCCGATTATGTAGCCCAGGCTGGTATGACCCTGACCCTGAGCAGCATCTTGCCCTCACCAAGAATGATACCACAATACAAAGACAAGATGATCAGCTTTAATAATTGGCTCAAGTACTGGTGTCATTCTAAGGTGATCCAATGTCTGTCTGCCTGGGATGACATGTTGGACAAGTCACGCTGATTCGCAAGGGATGGCTTACAGCTGTCACCACTGGGCTTCTGGATATTGGCTAAGGCTCTTGCTACCCCCATAGTGCCTTTTTTAGGCAAGGCTCAAAAGACAAACCCACCTCCTTAGAAAACAAAAATGGAAAAAAACTAAGGGTAATGCTGCTCAATGCCAGAAATCTAAATCTCAAGATGCAGGCACTCGATGCACCCCTCAGCATGGATAACATCGACGTCTGTGCAGTAACTGAAACCTGGTTCAAGGCTCCTGAGAGCACCCCAGCACTACCAGGCTATACCTCGTATCATGCTTTTCGGCCCCAAAACCCGGGCCGAACCACAAAGGGAGGGGGAGTGTCCATATTCATCAAGGACACCCACACCTCCAGGTTAGTAGCAACACATGAAGCATCAGAGACCATACAGGTGCAACTAACCATAGGCAAAACTGCTATACAACTGGTAGCATGTTACAGACCATCCTCCCAATCTCAGGAACCCCACTCAGCCTTCATGAAGACATTGGAGGATATGAATGTATCACAAAATACCATCATACTGGGAGACTTCAACTACCCAAACATAGATTGGGTACATTATTCTAGCCCTAATACCCTAGCCCAAAGGTTCCTGGAATTCATAAATTCAAATGCACTGGAACAACTAGTCATCTCTCCCACTAGGGAGATAATATACTAGACCTGATCATCACAAACATGGGGACAAAATGCTCCACACGGAAGTATACCCCTCACTAGTGAGATCTGACCACAAACTAATCACCCTGGATATACATATCCCACCTCCACCCCCAGCACAAAAGACCACAGTGAAAAACTTCTCAAAAGCAGACTTCACTCTTCTTAAGACTGAGATGGTATCCTTTAAGCCCACTGTGCCAGTGGATACCACATCCCACAATGCCGAATCCTTCACAAATGCTTTCTATGGACATCTCCAAGAATGCATGGATCATGCAATCCCAAATAAATCCAAGTCCCTCTCCACCAAAGGCAAGTGTCCTGTCTGGTGGACCTCAGCCATTAACAAATTGTATAACAAAGAAGGAAGCTACTGCACGTCAGAGCAAAATCCCATGAAGGAAGACATCTCTGATCAACATTAGCAGAAAACTACCTTCTCTCATATAAACATCCAAGGCCAACTTTGAGAGAAAAATCGCTAAGGACACTAAAGATAACCACAAAGCCTTCTTCAGCTATGTTAGAAACCTGGGCGGAAACCCTCAGATATGCTCAGAGTTAGTTCACAACAACAAAAAATACACTGAGCCCACAGATATTGCCAACATTCTGGTTGACAGGTTCAGTGCAAATTTCTCCCCTCCCTCACCCCCAAAAGAAGAAATACTTATCCCAGCTGAATGTAATCTCCCTGTCATCTCAGATGTCCAAGTGAGAACCGCCCTAAACAAAGCTAAAAACACAGCATCAATGGGACCTGATGGTATCCCGGGTTGCGTGTTACGTGAACTCCAAGAGGAGCTAAACCCACACATAAAAATGCTATTTAACCTTAGCCTTACTTCAGGATATGTACCTGAATACTGGCGTACAGCAACAGTGGTCCCACTCCACAATGGGGGTACCTCTACAGACCCTGGGAACTACCGCCCCATAAGCTTAACCAGCCTGGTCTGCAAAGCTATGGAAAGAATCATTATGGAACTCATAAACAGAGACATAGGGGACCTACAGACACTTGACCCCATCCAGTTCGGCTTTGTAAAGGGCAGATCCTGCCTTTTGAACCTGGTTGACTTTTTCAAAACAGTCACTAGAGCCATTGATGAGGGCAAAGCAGTCCATACAGCCTACATGGACTTGGCTAAGGCCTTCGACACAGTACCCCACTCAGGCATCATAGATAAGCTCAACAGCTTAAACATAAACCCTTATGTCACTAGATGGGTTGCAAACTGGCTAAAGGACAGAACCCATAAAGTTAAAATCGCTGGAGCAATGTCAGACTCAAAGCCAGTCACAAGTGGTGTCCCACAGGGATCTGTCCTGGGACCCCTCTTGTTCGGCATTTATTTCTCAGATGTTAAAGCAAACATGGGAGGGTTGTGGCTGACAAAGTTTGCAGATGACTGCAAACTAGGCGCCATAGTCGATACACCAGCGGACACATACATCCTACAAAAAGGCCTCAAAGAAACAGACAACTGGTGCCGGAGTCACGGCTTTAAACTAAATTCCAAAAAATGTATAGTCATCCCCTTTGGGAAAAACAAAGTACCCACAAATTATCACATAGACAGCAACCCACTGAGTACAGAAAAAGTAATCAGAGACCTAGGGTCCCAAGTCGACAGCGACCTCTCATTTGACACCCACGTTGCCAAAGTGGTTAGAAAAACATTCTACCTTGCACACCTCATCATGAAGGGATTCACATCCAGATCCAGGGATGTCATTGTACCCCTTTACTCCTCCCTCATCAGACCCATGATTGAATACAATGCCCCATTTGGTATGTACCTCACCCGGCATTTGCAACAGCTGGAGAGACCACAAAAGTACCTCACCAAGAGGATCAAGGGTCTCCAACATATGTCTTATTCTGCCAGACTAAAGAAACTTCAGCTCTATTCAGTAGCATACCGCCTGCTCAGAGGTGATCTCTGCCTGACGTACAAGGCCATGTCCAATCAGGATCTGATGGACATGCTCCACCTCAAAAAATCCAAATCCATCAGGACCACGAGAGCTAAAGACTTAAACCTCGGCACAAGTATGAATAGGACATGCTGGCGGGATAGATTCATAACCCAGAGGCTTCCCATGCTTTGGAACAAGATCCCAGTTCATATTAGGCAGAGCCCCTCACTTACTCTCTTCAAGAGAAATCTTGATGAGTGGATGGGAGATCGTACGTTTACCCCAGGGGTCACATCTGTGTCACTGCTAGACAGGGGCACAGTAAACTAATTCTATTATATAAGGGGACCTTCATTGTGTCACTACTAGACAGAGGCACAGTATTCTAATTTTATTCTGTACATTTTTTTACCATTTCATGGGGTGGCAAAAGCCACATCACTATGGCTAGGCTTACAAATGCCCCAGGGCAGATAGCCTAGTACTATACTATGAAACTATGAAACTAATTGCTACAATAACAATAGATAGCCTACTATCAGCCTCTAATTGTATTTAAAATGTATGTGTGTCAGCCTGTACAAACTTCTAATAATTTTACTGTGCATGAAAATACCAGTCTGTACATGTGGTAATTAACTGTATTGTCTTTGTATGGAGGCATTGCATGCCAATAATCCATTGTTTGCATTGCTAATGAGCTACTGTTCATTTCACATTAGTCGTCTCAGCCTAGGTTGTAGCTGAAAAGATTCAACAGACGGGCTCACTTTCCAGGTCAACAAATAGTAAAAAAAAAATATGTATTTATTTATTTATAAATAAATAAATCTATAATAGCACTGTATCATATTTTGTCAGGGGAATTAGGATTCAAGGAAGGATTAATCCTTCACCAAAGAATGACTTTGGCCCAGCTGTTTCTAATCTGAGATATGTTAGTTAACTTAGTTAACATGGCATTGAGGAAAACAGTATGGTTTTGCATACTAATGTAGATTAAAATATCCATGTGGAATAGTCTGGGGATTTTAATTATTTATGGACATGTATAATTTTTCTTTTAAGTAGGAGAGTTCCTTGTTGCTGCTTTCAAGGCAGTGAAGACTCACTTTGTGAAAATCTCCATGAAGGTACTTGTTTTTTTTTTCAGATCTGTTGCTTGGTTCGCCTGGACTTTTGTGAGTTTAGTTACTTGACCATCAAGTAGAGAGATGAGTGTCTCTAATGTGAGATACACCAGCTCCTTGAAAGTGTTATAGATTTTCCTAATGTGGGATGCACCAGCACCTTAAAAGTGTTATAGATTTTCCTAATGTGAAATGCACCAGCACCTTGAAAGCATTATAGATTTTCCTAATGTGAAATGCACCAGCACTTTGAAAGCATTATAAATTTTCCTAATGTGAAATGTACCAGCACCTTGAAAGCATTATAGATTTTCCTAATGTGAAATGCACCAGCACCTTGAAAGCATTACAGATTTTCCTAATGTGAAATGCACCAGCACCTTGAAAGCATTATAGATTTTCCTAATGTGAGATGCACCAGCACCTTGAAAGTGCTATAGATTTTCCTAATGTGAAATGTACCAGCACCTTGAAAGCGTTATAGATTTTCCTAATGTGAGATGCACCAGCACATTTTCCTAATTTGAGTTTTGAGCAGGAAGCCTTTTGTCTGGTATTGTAGGAGGACCCATTCTAGAGAATGACCTTTCATACTCATGAACTGCTAGATTTTTCTTTTTATTTGTCAGTCGGATAAGCCTGCTGGATACAGCTGTTTCTTTTCATGGTCAACTCAGGAGAACTCTCCAGTAAATGACTTGCTGAGAGTTACACAGTAGCCAAATAGGGATCAAAAGAATCAAATCCTGTACCGTGGCCTACAGGAAGCACTTGTGAGAGGTGGTCCTTCTCAGGAAATGGTAGTAAAACATCATCCCTACAGAAAAGTTTTTCAGTCCATTAGATTCTAATGCTTGTTTAAATCTGAACTCTTGATGTATGTTAGTTAGATGATGGTGGTTCTACTTTTGTAAAGGAAGAAAGATGCTCACTTGAGCATTGAGTGGGCAGTTCAATTCTGAAAGTGGGGCAGTGGTCCATATCACTCGGGACTCTGTGCAACAGTTTAGTAAGATGGAAACTTTGCTGCTATATGTTTTCTTTTGCACCACTACTATCATATTTCATCATCTACAGGAAAGACAAAAATATCTTGTCTTACGTTTTCTGTATAGTCTAGTATAGTGCATAATAACTTATGCTTTTAACATGTTTTCTGTACTTTATTTGTATTTTTTTCATGTCTGGTATCCCACTAGCTAGCTAATATGCCCCTACAGTGCCTTAGCAATAAAATAATAAGATGACCGCCCCCCCCAACTATAAGCTTAACATTTTACAAAATATACTTCCCTCCCATAGATTCAAACTATACATTGGCAGACACACCATAAATACCAAAGATACACAACACTTCCTGGACCTCATCAAAGGAATCTGTCTTGAACAGTTAGTTTCCAGTCATCAGCAAACTTAGTTAACCAGAGGCCATTGACTTCAGCCTTGACAGCAGCAAAACAGATGCCAAAGAATAGTGGCTCCAATGCAGAACTCTGAGAAATGCTACAGTTTATTAGCCTTTTAGAGGAAAGTGTACTATCAACCCTGAATGAGTGAGTTATGTCTATATGCCAGTTTGTCACCCCATAATAGATTCTATCTCTGTATTTAGGAATTAATTCTGCTTACAGTAAGTACTTTATATAGGTAGATAATATGATGTTTCTTCTCCTACCAGAAGCTTAAACTTACTTGATTTGTTTTTTATATCTATGGCTGTAGTATGTTCCACTCCTACTGTACAAAAATACTGGTCATATGAGACCATCATGTCATAATATTTCCATAAGAACACACTCCAGTCCTGCTGCAATCCTATTATCTTCATGGGCTTCTCAAAGGCTAACTTCTTCACACTAGCTGATGACCTACGGAGTTTTAAGTGCTGTCCAGCCCAAGAGGACCCCATAGCTAAAACAACCAATTGTATCACTGATTTCTACCTCCTCCTAAATTCCTGCACTGATACAGTTGTTCCCACCCACCATAAATGCAATGCAAAATTTTTTTTTTTTAATTCCCATGGTGGAACTCCAGCATTAATACATTCAAAAACAGGAAAAGATTTTGGCACCAAAGAATAAACTTAAATCCTTTGTACTAAAAGTGACCACAAAAGGTGAAGGATCAAAACCTCAAGGCAAAATGTGAATTACACATCGTTACATTATCAAAAGAAAATCACAACACATTTTTAACTATATCAGGACTCTTAGAAGCAATAGTCAAAACTACACTGAACTAGTACACAATGACACCACCCCACTCTGGTGGCCAAGGAAATCACAAAAATACAATTGAAACAAATTTTGCTCAAACTTCTTTGCTCGACCCCCATTCTTTTTTTCTTCCTCACACCATGCAGTCACTGCCCCCCCAAAATTACCTATGAACAAGTCCTAAAAGCCCTCTCCAAGATAAAGAATACTGACTCTATGAGTTAAAAAACATACCAGGCCATTAGATTGGTAGTATGAAACACTTTTTTACTGATTCCCTCATAAGACTATTCAGTCTTCGCTTTTCCACTGAGTACATACATAATATCTGAAGAACAGCTGTTGCGGTACCCTTCTATAAGGGTGATCCTGCCACTCCTGGGTACTACAGAACAATTAGCTTTACATACCTGCCCTGATACACATAATTATACAACCCATAAATAAGGACACTGGTAGCTTACAGGCCATTGACTCAAACCAGTTTGGCTATATGAAATGTATGTTCTGCTTACTTAACATAGAGGATTTCATTGAGATGGTAACTGAGGTACTGTAATGACTGCAGGTCTGTGCACACTGGGTACGTACATAATATCTGAAGAACAGCTGTTGACAATTAGTCAATGTAGAAAAACTGACATAGTTGAATATAAACCCTGTGTAACGCTATGTAACTCATAGCAAACTGGCATATAGACATAACTCACTCATTCATGGTTAGTAATGCACTTTTCTCTAAAAAACGAATGGTTCTTCTTTCAGCTTTTCCCGGTTAGGGGTCACCACAGTGGAACTCTGGTCTGCTAATGATTGGCAGTAGATTTTTTACAGTGCCGAGGTGCCAGCCCAATGCCCAACCTTCAACGGAGGCACACCCATTCATACATGTCTTTCGAATGCCACTCAACTGCAGGGAGGACTCTAAAAATAAACTGCAGAATTTCTCAGAGTCCTGCATTGGGGCCACTATTCTTTGGCACCTACTTTGCTGCTGTCAAAGCTGAAGTCAAGGGCCCCTGATTAACTAAGTTTGTCAATGACTACAAACTCTGAGCTGTCAGCAACTTGGCAGAAAGCACAGATATCATACAACTCTTACAAACAGATGGCATCAGAACCATGAACAAAAGCTAAATACAAAGAAATGTGGTGCTGTACTCTTTGGAAAACAAGAACGCCACTGCACCAACATCATAAATGACACCCCATAACAGATTCTGTCATTGGAGACCTAGGCAAAATATGTCTCAGCTTTTTTTACTCAAGAAAAGCCAAAAATAATGGGGAAATGGCAAAGGTTCAAAATCAGGGACATTTTCTAAACTTTACTCTATTTCATTTAAAAGTTAATAGAATGACGTTTTGCATCAACATGCATTTCCACAACAATAAGAATGAAACTTTAATGTTTACCATTATTGACTGACTGTCATCCCTATTGATTCACCAGAAAAAAACATATGAGGGAAAAGGCAAAATATGCGGCAAAACCAGGGACAGGTGAGAGGTATACTGGCCATATTTTATGCAGAGAAATATGCTGGGTATATTTCTGTACAGTGAACTTTCCTTTGAGTATTATAGATCAACTGTCTTTTTAGGTCAAAAAAAGTCACTGACTCTCTACACACCTCCCTCATCAGATCCCTACTGGAATATAATGCCTCCTTTGGCATAGACCTAACCTGATATGCCAACCAGCTAGAAAAACTCAATGCTTCCTCATAAAGAAGATATGAACTCCATAATCTATAAATAACACCTATTAGATCTATCTCTTTCAACTCTGCCTCATAGATTTCTGCATAGTGACCTCTGTCTCGTTGACAAAAAACAGTGATTTAGACTTGTTTGACGTGTTGCACATTAAAAAAAAACTGGTAATACCATAAAATATATACACCTAAATCTGCATCATAATATAAACAGAACCTATTGGTGGGATTATTATCTCCCCCAGAGGATCCCCCTACCAATGGATCAAGCTTCCTTTCCATATCAAACAAAGCAGTTTTCTAAATCTCTTTAAACTTAACCTTGGTATATGGATGGGAATTTATAAATTCACCATGATCTTGCCCTTCTGTCTGTTACAGATATGGGGAATAGATCATGGAAATCACAATGGTTATGCTGCAAATTGTCTGCTGCACTAATTGCCTAGTACATACCTATCAACACATATGCATTACCCATTAAGAATACTCTAGCTCTCAAGACAGTAGGCACACTAGGACTACCATAAAGCATCAAAATAATATAAACTACACAAAACCAGATTTTATGATTTCTAAGTCTAGCAATCCCAGGAAAGCATCATTGACTTCACTAAATAATGTGAAATAACTTCCAGTTACCTGCCAGTGTCTACAATTTATACAATTCTTCACCTAAAATCATACAATCCCTGCAGCATATTTTTGCAGTGTTCTTATCAAATATTCATGTTGCTTCTCCTAGGCAGTCCTCAACCTCCAAAACATCTTGCTCTTCTATCCATACCTACTACCTTATCCCAGTCTTAAGGCATATTCTTAACAACTCCATCTAATCCAGCACTCCAGTCGTAACTTTTCCCATTATGTCTATCACTGGAACAAAATAACTTATTTAAATCAATTTAGAGATGTCTCTTCCTCATTTCGTCTCACATTTTATTTTCTGATTTTCTAAATCATTTTCTAGAAAGTTTTCATATATGTCTTTTATATTTCCTACCACCTACACTCGTGTATACTTTCATGGCACAAAGACTATTTTAATGATGTCACTTCCATCACAAATATTCTTCTAGGCACACCAGCACCATCAACAATTTTCATCTAATCTCCATCTCCAACTTTAACTTCTTACAATATCTTTATCTTCCATAGATGCTATTACTAGAAGCAAACAACTTACATAAAGCACTTTAGAAACCCTTCTCCAGGTTTTAAGTTTCAGGTTGCCCTTTCACATTTTTACACCAGTTTAGAAAATGTTCTCATATATGCCTTTTACATCTCCAACTACACAGGCCCGCTCATGTACACTCTTGTATTATTGCAGCTTCCTTCACAAAAAATGATGAGAGAAGATTTCAGCAAGTTGTTCCAGCAGCCAGAAAGCTCTAAAAGTTAATGTGTTACCCTAACTAAGTGTTAAACTGTGAGCTGTAAGGATAGCCACATTCTTTAAAAGAGAGAGCTGCTGAAAACAGTACTATAAAGACACAAATTATTATTCTTACATTTGTTCTTTTTTGCATTTTGGAGCAAATTCAAGGAGACCATGTTGCCTTAAATGACTTAATCTTCAGAATCTGTTTCAGAGCTGATTTTGCCTGTTAAATTATTGGTGCTGCACCTACTAGATCATTTCCAGTGAAGTCCCCATGGCTAAATGATCAAGTCTTCATCACATCAGTGATAGACTTCAAAAAAATCAATGCCCCTCCACATAGCTTCCCTGATAACCCTACTTTATTACAGCCTTCCAGAAAATGTTTATTTCAGTCTGCCATATGCAACCTCATGTAACCCTGCTCTCTTGAAACTTCTGGATATCAATATTGTTTATATTCAAAATCATACCATGACCCATTTAACTGTAAATAACTACAGATGTAGAAAAATATTTGTTTGGTTGTTTTATGAATATGGTTTGCCAGACTTCCTTTCATTAAAAAATAATTAGCCAAGACTTTTTTATTTAGTTTTTATACCATGGAATAGAGGAACAAGCTCTTTACTAAAAGTTAAGAACAGTTTCATGGTTAAGATGCCTTTGCTGTGATTGTGTTGAATTAAGCTGAAACATAACTTTGCTGTAAATAGAAAATAATACAATATTCTGCTTTATTCATCAGTTGTATAGTAGAAGATGCAGAAACAGAGGTGGTTATTCTCCCCAACATGAAATGGGCACTTACAGGAGTCTTCATACACAGATAAGGGCTCGTACAGTCATAACAGACATATAATCTGATATGCTACATTCAGATCAGAATATTCTCTGGATGGTCAGTCTGAGCATATATTTAATCTGAAAGTTAAATAAACTTATATGTAATACATGTTTTAGTTTCAATCGTCACTTTTTTATTGACTAAGAAATATCTTTTACAGCTTAACTAGCATTTTAGTATTGAGAATTTAAGCTACAAACTGCTAAGGACCTTCACCCATTAGTCCTTGATTTGAGTCCCTCAGTATCCATTTGCACACTATACAAATTTGAACAGTTTAATTAACCAGACTTGTGTTTAGTACTCCAAATTAAACACAATAGTCATGACATTCAAAGATATACTTTATACCCTCTAGGACAAAATGCTCTTACTTACCAAACGGTAAATTAAGAACAAAAGGACTAATTATATATCCAACTAATAAGGAAGAAAAAAGTATTGTGACATTATGTGACTGCAATGGAAATCTTTAAACTGTCTAAACATATATCAGTACTTCCCACAACTAAACATGACTATAAAATCAGTACCAGATCATCCAAAGCCTCCTTTCTCAAAAAAGTAATGCTTTCCGATGAACTAACCAATGAGGTTCTAAATAGAACTCAGACGTATCACTGGCTACCACTCTAAAATGCTCTCAGTGATATAACCCTAAAGCAAAGCTTAATGACTTAGCAAAAGCCTTTACCTCATATTTCAGTTACACTTCCACCAGTTCTTGTCATTATCTGCCACCCACTCATCCTCCCACCCATCACCAAGTCAGAATCAGGAACAGAACAACATTTCTTTAACAATGTATTCCCCTTTTACTTCTCCAAAGACTCGCCAAACCTTTCAAAAGGCTTCTAAAAGGACTCCCAGAATCTAGCACCAGAGATGTGGATAACCTTCATCCTTCTATGCTTCCTCTTATCTGCTTATCGATTTGTCATCAAACCACTCACATCTTCAGTTTCACCACAAAATGTTATTGGAAATCAGCCACAATTTCCTCCACTGAATTATATTGTCTTGTAATATCAGATGACTATAGATCAGTTGGCACATTTCCCACTGTTGCAAAAGATCATTGAAAAAAAATTATCACTAAACAACTTCTTTTATAAACAAGATTGCATAGCCTGTGAACAGACCTGCTTCAGATCAGATTGCTAAAAATTTACAGTCCTGTGGTCCCTAATAGTTTCCAGTTGCAGTAATATATAATACTATAATACAATGATACAATATATTTCAGGCATAGGCTGAAAGCCCCTAGTGCCTGTCTTACAGCTATAACAATTATTACAAACAAATTCATCCAAAGTTTAATTGTCTAGATTCTTGTTTTTCCCTGTCCTGAAAGGGAAAGGAGTTCCAAATTCTCATCCATCTTTCAGAAAACCAGAGGTTGCCTGATATTTCTACATAATTTCCTAAATAACTTTAAAGAATCTCTCCTATCCCTCCTATTCAAGTCCTAGCACTCCCAAATGCATGGAGCTCTGGAACCATTAAATACAGGAAATGGGTCACCCCTTAAGTATCTATATGAGAATGAAAATAAATATGTTTTATGCATGCTATCATAACTCAGTGCTAAACAGGCCTCTGTTAATTTAATCAAATCTTCCTTGGATCATCACATGCTCATTATTGCCCTCTCTGCAACATAGGTGTCACAAGATATTGTTGTATTCCAGTTTTGGTCTAATCAGTTATATATAAATTGCTTTTAAAATGTCCATATCCTTGGATATGAAAAATCAGTTAGTGAACTCAGTAATCCTTTAGCTCTGTTTAACTATATTCTCAATATGTGGTTTAAATTTTAACCTATTTGTATATAAGGATACGCACATACTTTATTAATTTATACATTCTATGACATCATTTTGTTGTTTATATAGATACTTCTGCTCATGTTTTCCAAACTGTACATACTTTGTCTATGTTAATAACCTGATTATTTGATTTAACCGCTACAGCTTTTCTATCATAACCTCATTTTGCACACCTCTGCAGATGTTATAAATTGACCAACATACGTCCATCATTACCCCTAACTCTCTAACACTACCTATTACAGTATGGAACAAAATGATAAAATGTGAAATACTTGCTTAACACTTAGTATATCAGCTAGGAAGCTCATGGCATGGTAAGAATATATTACTTTTTTCTTAAAAAGAACTTATTTGAATGAAGAAACGTCCTTTAGTATTACTTGACAGGGTTTCTACTTAAAAGAAAATTAAATGAACATGTGATAATGTGAAAATGCATGGGACATGGAATTTTAAGTCCCAAAATGTGGAACATTCCTCATAATGAGGTACAGCAGATGTACAGTTAAGTGGTACTTCATTACCTTCATTAGAACAAATTGAGGAGGACTTTTGTTGCATTTGTCTAACAGCAGAAATTGCAAAACGAGCATAGAGGTTAGCATTCAGCATGTAGTTAATGAGGTTCATACTGCTTTAGACATTTTAAGTTCTGTAACTGTTCCACAGCTCTGCATTTGTTCTTTTTCTCCTTGATACGTGTGTGTTTGCAAAATGCACCCTTTTGCATCCAACAATTTCTGCTGAATCTAACTTTGCTTTTTTAACATCCCAGTTCTAGATATGCCTGCTCCCTTTCTTCAGTCGTGGCTGCAGTTGTAACTCCAGTGATGACATCTCATTGGTGATGCTGCATGAGGAAGTTGATGACATAATTGGCTGGTGAGTGAGGGCCAACAACTCTAAAAGTCATAATTTAAAGGGACCACTCAGAATTTCCTGGTACCTTCTTAATTTAAGGCTAGACGCAGTGTTTTCTGTCAAGTGCCACACAATTGAAATGTATAGTCCTTTTTCATAAAAATAATGATAATTAGTCAGGAGGACAGTGCTGTAAATCAAGTAGTTGGCTGGATAGAAGTGTTTATTGTCTGTTTAATCAGTGAACAAACACTTGTACATGGAATGAGACACTGCAGTCTGGGCAGTATTTGTCAAAGGAAAATGCCTTCATTTATATGCTAGCCAGTCAGCTGAGGCAGCCCGAAGCCATGTACCCAGGTAGATGCCCAGAATGCCCTTATTATAATCCACCACTGGCCATGTTTTACTGATATGCATATGGATCAGTGTCTATTTTGTTCTTCTAATCCAGTTACTAGTGCACTAAAATACAATCTTACATTCATTTTCTCAAAATAGGTCAACTATCTTTCATTTCTGATGCCTTGCCCATTTTTAAAGAGATATGATGACCATTCGTGCCTCACATTTCTGAGGCATGAAGCTTCATCCTGACTTCTGGCTGCAGAGCAGAGTTTGCATGTTATTCCTTTATTCTCATGTTTTTTCCATGTCCTTCCAATGACATTTAGGCTGACTGGCTACTTTAAACTAATTATCTATATTTTAGTAGTTCCAAAAGCCCAAATTGTACCGTGAAAAATGTCTTTAGGATCTGGTCATTTATGCAATTAAAAGCACTTTAACAAACAAATTAATTTAGTTAACACTTTAATGGATCTGCAATTATTTTTTTTCAGTCATTCATTATCCTTTTGGGTAACCTTGCTGGCTCCCATGCTTTACCTAGGGCTGCTTTATTTAGTTTTCAAACAGACACTCAGGTGTCATCTGATCTTGAATTCAGATAGCATCTTGAATTGTTAAATGATTCACCCACTGTTGTAAAATTCATCATAACAATTTTGAAAGACTTACCTTACCTCTACTATTGTGTTACCTGTTTTTTCTTCTAAAGTATATGTTAGCAGGTACTAATATTTATGTCTTGCTTCCTTACTTGTTTAAATAACTCATTTTTATCTTCCCTGATTATTTCAGTAACTCTGTTTCTAAGTATAAATTCGCCATCTTAAATTCATCCTTATTTATATATTTTGTATGCAGATCTGTTGTCCTATTGTGTCCTCTTGATGCTACTACCATGCTTTAATGATTTTGTTTTTCTTATTTTCTCAGTTTTCATTTTTGAATGGTCATCTGTAAGAATGGCTTTTGCCCACTCTGATAGCTATTGTTGACATGAATATTTCCATATTCCTTATGATTTTCTTCATGCTATTTTATATTTGTTATCCTTATACCTGCTGTAAAATTTTAATCTGCTCTTTGCCCCTGATTTCTGTCTAATTTCTACATCACGTCATTAGTTTAATGGTGTACAATATATTTTTCTTAGGATGACATGCCATCAGCATCTGTGGCTATATCATTCTTTTTTTTTCTTTTTTCAAATACATTTGAATGAATTCTGTAGTATTTATACATATTTTAAATAACTATGCACACTATTTACATTAGCCTGACACTATAACAGATCTTAATGTATACAGTCACTTTATAAGCATGTCCAATCCATTATCAGAGTGTCTGATCAATTATTGTATAGTGTCAATCAATGATTAGACTTTTCCCCAAGGGTTGTTGACAAATGGCTTTGGATAAATTCTTAGCTCTATAATTTTAATTTCCAATAATGCTGTGATCTTCAGTGGGCTGTAGAAGTCTTCCAAAGTTGGTATTGTGTTTGTATTCCATCTTCTTGTTATACACTTCCTTGAAATTGCAAGTATAGTCTATACTAGAAACATGTTTGACCTATTCAAATGAGGACCTTTGTTCACATTTAATAATACAAGAACTTTAGTTAAATAAAATGATTCATTAAATAAAGCTTGTGGAAAGTTATTAATACCATTCCAAAATGGCTTAATTTTAACACAATCAAAGAAAATGTGGTTCCAATCTTCATTGTGTACTTGCCAACATATTCCTTTTATGGAAGTACTAACTTTACTGATTCTGTCTGGGGTTAAGAATGCTCTGTGCAAGCATTTCCAATTAAAAACTTTCCAATATTGTATAAAGGATGTATATTTTATCGATAATAAGATATTTGTTTTAATATCTTCAGTTAACTGTATTGAGTATCCTTTTGTTATATATTTTCAATATGAGGTTTTGAATGTTGTTTTAAAGTTTATCAATATTTTATAAAATTTTAAAATACTGTTTCCCATGTCAAAGTCATTATATATGATTTCATATATATATTTCAAAAATTTAGATACGTCTTTAAATGAAGAATTGTTAATTATTCTACTTAAATCTTGCGAATATGACAGAATACTCTGGAAAGTTAGCCAGTCCTGTTGTGGAATTTTGTATGTTGTTTTTATTCCTTGCATATCTACAACTTTTAGTTCTTTGATACATTGGAGAAACAAACAAATCCTTTCTGTTCCCAGGAATTAATAATTTCTCTACATATTTTATGTGGAAAGTACTTTGTGACTATAAAAGGTGTTAAAAGATCAAACCAGATTTTTAAATCTATATTTGCATTAATAATTTTCCTAAATGAGTCAATGTAATAATTAATGATATGTGTTTTAATGGGTTTAGTTATGTTATATTGCATACTAATACATAATATGTGCCATGGCAAATTGTTTTTATCTATTTGAATTTTTTTCTGTAAATCAAATGAATTTATTGATATTACAGTTAGTAACTCTTTCCAATTTGCAGAGTAATTTGGACTTAACCAATCTGAGATTGTTTTAGATATAGATGCTTTTATATATGTTTCTATATCAGGAAAGTTTAATCCTCCCTGTTTCCATGTTCTGATATGGTGTACTAAAGCTATTGTGTTTCTTTTTGGGAAACCATAAACATTTTATAAGGCATGAATTCATTTCTTTAAGTATATTCCTTTCTGGTAACAGTTGTATTACCAAGGCTATATATAGGATCTTGGGCAGTAAAACCACTTTTATTAACTGTAGTCTATCTTCAAATGTTAATATTATTTTGTTCCATTTTTCCACAAAGATTTTAATTGTATTGATGATATTATTGTAGTTTTTGAGACTAATTTATTATTATCCTTGCATAACTCAATTCCTAGATATTTTAAGGTAGATTCTTGTTTCCCTATGATGTGATCCCCCTTAGTCTGCAGTTCTTTTTATTTAAAAATAAAAAAATGATTTTGATTTATTGAAATGGAGTCCTGAAGTCATGTTAAATTTGTCAATTAATATCTCTAATTCTTCTAATGTATTAGAAAATGTTAGTAATATGTCATCAGCAAATAGCATTACTTTAGAATTGTATTGTTCATAAACATCTATTCCTTTGATTTTATATTGTTACAAATTGAATCTGCCAATATTTCAATAGCCAGAGCAAATAGAATCAGTGACATGGGGCATCCTTGTTTAGTGTCTTTTGTTATATGTATAGATACAGAGGTAAAAGGACCTAACTTGACATACACTAAATTATTTGTGTATATATGTATATATATATATATATATATATATATATATATATGTATGTATATTCTTTAGGAGATGAACAAAGGATGCAGGAAATTCAAATAGCATTATTTTTTTGAATAAATAGGACCAGTTTAGGGAATCAAAGGCTTTCTCTATATCTAAGCTAATTATGAGTGTTTATTTTCTTTATTAACATTCACAGGTGTAGCGTAGGCAGTATAATGCTAAATATGGCCGCCGAACGATTCAGGTACGATCCAATTCCAACTGCACTACCAGTGTACACCACATCTGCGCAGCCCTCGGCTCAGGTATGCTAATCACCCCATGCGCAGTACTGCACCATGCAAATGAAGGTACATAGCGATTCATTAAGTGGTGCAGGTGTAGCGTAAGCCCACAGAAATGTAAACCAAAAAAAATGGTTTACATTTTGGCAAACAGAACATCGGACCTATGAAAGTGGACCAGACTCATGTATTACAAAGTTAACATATGCCAATGGCTAAATATACAGCCAATGGCATAAGAAAATATTCACAACACCTAAAAAACAACATGTAATGTCATGTTCACAGTAACGCAAAGTACAACCACAGGGCATGTGTGTGCAAATGGGAACACAAGGAAAATATATACAAATGTCATAAAATCACAATGTAATACAAATCATGATTTCACCATAATACTCAATGGTATGCATGGTACACCACAACCAAGCTGCAAGGGTTGCTAAGGGTCTGTGACAGTGTTCAGTGCAGTAACTATGAATTAGTAGTCAATGCTATGCAAATGAGGCAAGTAATAGTGAATCACAAATGTCCCGCCGGACTAAGGATGTACCATATTGTGCAGCGCTACAACACCGAGGAGTGGTTTGGAGGTATACATGACATCAGCAGCGTGGTGTGCCACCATAACTGTCAGCACATTGGAGCAATGCAAATCCAGGATGCCCGTTGCTAAGCAAAGCCGCAGGATAGGGGTGGGGATGTAGGTATAGCATCGTTTAGCTGAGAGCACATATGGTGCCTGAAAGCACATGTGTACATGTATGAAAATGTGTCCTAAGCCTGGTAAGCAGACACACGCGTCGCGCACCATAGCTCAAACAGGAAGGTTAGGGGAAGAAAATAAGGAAATGCTGCAGTAGGGTAATTGGAGTACAACTGAGCAATTAACACCTATTAACTCACAGTGGGCAATCAATGGCAGCCAACAAGTCTGCTCGCAGCAAACTGCAGAACAGAATAGGGGAGGTGTCAGATTGCAAAGAAAAGAGAACTGTCATAGCAGAGCCAAGCAAATCTGCAGTAGATCATCCATAGAACACATTTCGCAAGATAAGCCAGGTTTTGGAAAGTACAAAAGAAATCAGGCTGCTGGATGCATGCCAGAAAATGGGAGGGGAAACATTAAGAAATGTTAACGGAAGGGCAAGAGGTAATCCACGGCAGCTAAATGTAATTCAACACCAAAGGCACCACAATAGCAGTACCTGTGGTAAAACACATAAGATACCCTGTAGCTCCGATTGCACATATGACATCATCAGTGTTCAAAGCACAATAGTATAAAGTGTGAAGTCACCTCACACACACCTGTGTATTCCCAAACACTGCACCATCGGTGTAAACAGACGGGGAACTTTTACAATGTACATGTTGGGAGCTGCCATAGCTGTGATTCATCACCATGTGTTAGAGACTAAAGGTGTTGTGGAGGATGATACTGACAACCACCGCAGGCCCCAGAGGAGGAGAAGAGTGTTCAGACCAAGGGTAACCTACCAGGGGCTACATGATCTGGAGATAGTAGAGCATTACAGGGTGGACAGGGACATCTTACAGCAAATAGTTGAGCTGTGCCGGCCATGCCTGAGATCCAGAAACAACAGAGGGGAACCCATCCCAGTGGACACGAAGGTATGTGTAAGCTTGAGAATACTAGCTACAGGTACCTTTCAAAGGCCAACTGGAGATATAATGGGGATCTCACAAGCATCAGCATCCAGGGTACTACACCAGTTCCTGGATGCCATGTTACCACATGCCAATGAGCATATATACTTCCCCCAAACTCAGGAGGAGTTGACCAGCAATATGCGTCTCTTCCACCATGTGGCACACTACCTGGAGGTACTGGGTGCAATAGACTGCACGCACATACATATCAAGTCACCACCCGGTGAGCATGGTAGTTGCTACATAAACCACAAGGGATACCACTCCATCAACTGCCAGGTCGTGTGCAATGCCCAGGGCATTATCATGGATATGTGTGCTGGCAGCCCTGGAAGCTACCATTACTCCCACATCTGGCATGCCTCACAGCTGTATCAGGTATTTGTCAGGGGGGACATCCCACATGGCCACCTTGTGGGGGATGCTGGCTATGCACTGGAGCCGTGGATGATGACTCCCATCAGAAATGCACACACACCCATGCAAGAACACCATAATGAGGCACACGCACAAACCAGAATCATCATAGAGCATGTGTTTGAGGTGCTGAAATCACGGTTCTGTTGCTTGGACATATCTGGTGGAGCCTTGCAGTACTCTCCAGGCACGTGTGCCCACATCTTCATAGTATGTGCCATGCTACATAATATGATCCTGCGGAAACAGCTGCAGCAGGGACATAATGGTGAAGGCCCTCACAGCCCACCGCAATTGCCAAGGCCATCACAGGCACAGAGGGATTCAGACCACGAACACCCTGTGCCAGCCCCAGTAGGCAGATGGAGGTGTGCCCAATATGCCCACATCTTGGCAAAGAGGGAACGTATAGCACATACACTGACAGTGTAGGCCCCTACGGACTGACACACCTCTCCGCCTGCACACACAGTAAACTGGATGGCACACACACATGACCACCTGTAAATTGTAATGTATAGGTGGCCTAGTGTGTGAATCCTACATAGGCAGCCCTCAACCATTGCACACACAACAGCTATTGGAACAAGGAATGTCAACACCTGAACAGTACACGCACATAACAGCATATGTTGATATTGTATGTATAGGTTCCTAGGTACATCGGTAGGTACATGCCCGATTGTCAGAGGCCATTCATCAACCAACGCAAACAGTGTCTGCTGTCGCCACCACATCGATTAACCAACTGTCCCTCAGTGGAGCAGAGCCAATTGCGGGATCCATGTGTGTAATCACTGTTCCCCACACACTCTGCATGGATTCCCTGGTGTGTTAATGAGGGGCTCCATATAATGTAATCAGGGATGTAGTGGCAAAGCATGGGGAGTACCCATGACAGGTATCTGTCACCCCAACATGCTCCACCTATGGTTGTGTGAAGGTGTAGCACATTATAGTGTGTGGCTCACTGTGACATACATTCCCAATGCTGGAGCACATCCATTAAACATCACTTGGACATACCATTAATAGGTCTCATCCATATGTAAACTAACTGAGTTACACATTTGATTGCAGTATAGAGTAACAGCCATAGTACGGTCCACATACAAAACACCATAACACGTATACAAATCCCAGATGCCCAAGTGGTAAATGCACTGACTGTCATGCATGTTCCCGGTTCCACGTCCTGCAAGGGATGTTACGTAATCCCGAAGGCACGAATAATGGATGTTGGATGCAGGTCATCAGATCAGGTTTAGCACATGTTAGCGGGTTTATGCATTGGCAAGTGCTGGTAAGTGTTGTTTAAACATGACTATATGGATATGTGCAAAACAGGGCTAAGCTTGGCTGAATATCGTGCAGATCACGGTCAACGATGTCCAGAACAGGTGAGACTAGCATTATTCACCCCTGTACTAATAGTGCCTGCTCTGAAGGGTAAAACGACCACTGCCAGGAGTAGAACATGCAATCATGTACACAATCACCCAATACTAAGCTACCCGAGATGTACCAATGGCAGGTGTGTATTGTGACAGGTTAAAACACAAACGTGCGGAGTCCAGGAAACAGTATACACCGCCATGTACCCAACGAAAGGTGTGTTCTCCCTCTCACTCTCTCTCTCTCTCTCTATATATATATATATATATATATATATATATATATATAATAGAGATAGAAAGGGTGATAGAGAGATATATGTCGATATATACGGATTCACCTATATCTGCAAATATATAGATAGGTCAATGACATGTACACAACCATGGAGGTACAAATAAATAGAATACTGCCAACTATCGAATGTTTCACATACCGACACGCGTAATCACGAGGCTTAAAGACCGAAAGACCACAGTACCGGAACACTAGAACCGCGAGTAATATTATCACGATGTTAAGGGACATTTAGTTATCGCTGCCGGTGCTGTGGTCCAGGTAGGTACTGTGTTCAACTGTGTTTGTGATTGCTGAAGTCTGTGTAAGTGTGTGTTGAGGGTGCCATGTGCATTTCTGTGGGACTGTAATGTGTGTGTGTGTTTGCATCGTGTGTCTGTTAGTGCTAACTCGGAGGTAGATCATTACGGTAGGTGTGGTCATAGCTGGCTGTAGGCATACGGTTACCATCTGTCCCACTTTAAGAGGGACAGCCCCTCCCTGGGCAGTTGTGTCCTGACAACAAATATTAAAAAGGGCAAATGTCCGAGATTGTAGGACATAATTATGTCCCATATATTATGTAATAGTTGCATTAAATAGTTATTCCTGTATCTAAAATACGTAGATGTTACATGAAACATGATAAGTAACTAAAGTGCTACAAGAATAAGTATGTATTTAGGATAAAAGTACTTTTTATCCTGTGTACTGACCATGGGTATGTGTCGGCCTGTAAACACCAATGTGTGTCCTGCAAATGTCCCACTATGGCCATTTGAAAAGGTGGCAACCCATGCCAAAGAGGTTCAGTCACCAACACAACTGCAATGAGTGCAAATATCTGTGACAGAAATACATGAGACAGCTGTCATTTAGTAACATTCCCTTACATATCGATGTATTTCCGGAGGTATTGAAGTATCAACCTCACCTGCATGCTATATAGGAACCAATTAACAATGGCTCAATGTATAAGCCCGCAACAACCATCGTTTTACTAAATGATAGGTCTTCAATTAGGGAAGGAGCCCACACACATATATGGAATATGTAGAAATGCAGTCCCCACAAACCTGTATATGCTATGTACACCCACCTACATCTACCCCACACCCGAAACAATTGCAATACAGACTGTAATAACATCACAAACATCCACTCACTCAATTACATCTGCAGAAGCGTTAACATACCTTGTGAGAGACACATTTGTAATGGCACCATGTGAAATCGTAGCTGTTGTATAATGGAACAGACGACGATGTTACAGGTTTTGTTTGCAATAGTCCCTTATCAGACGGTTGAGATGACAGGTACACTCACATGTAGAACCACGTACTCTAACTGTCACACACAATCCACGGGGGACATGAATTCAAAATATCCATGTCTCTCCAAATAGCAGTTGCAATTCCTCACAACAAAACACATACATTCCATCTCCCCGAAGGTAGGGCAAAAGGGCAATGCCCAAGTGGAGAATTCAATTATACGCCACTGTTGCTGCGGAATTGGCGAATGGAGTAGCTGCACAGCTGATGTGCATGTAATAATTTACTCAGGAACACCAACTGGCGGCAAGATACCACATGTTACAGGTATCTACGTATATAAGGATGCCTTGCCATACATTCAAACCGTATGCTCATACCATAGAACCGTTTAAACAGTAAAGGTGCAAGAGAGATATTTACAAAGACTCGGAATGCTAACAAGGTGTGTAGAACACTCAGTATGTTAGTGTATGCAGAGCCTGTTTTGTATTAATTAAAGTGTACGCAATGCATAAAGTGAGAAAAGGTATTATGTAGTGATGTCTTGCTGAGCATAGTAACGCTTGTAGAAATTGTGTGTCCTGTTGTGGGCCACAAGGTAAACATCTCATACACCACAAGGGATGCTACATGAGGGCTTTAAACAAAACAATTCCACACCACCCGCCATCAGTGGTAGGGTTTGTCCAACAAGTACGTGCCATAGCAGGGGATAGTATGTGTTGATATACTGTCACAGTAGGCATGTGTATGGGCATATAACGAGTATAACATGCCTACGGTGGTCCTGCTGTGCAAGTATGCTTTGCATTATGGGATAATGTTTAAAATATGTGTAATGTACAGTATTGTAGGTAGATATGTCAGATATTTTACACAGCATAACTGTTATATCATGCAAACAAAAGGTATTTCTATTGGCATGTACAATACACAATAACAGGATACATATGGCTTGTAGTCACGGGACACAGTAGCAGCATGATAGCTAATTGAAATGGAAGAGCTACTCAATTATCCATGCACAAAGGACATGTAATAGCTTCACAGGTTCATAGTTAGGTACTATGCTGTCTGGCCAAGTCCATTTGTAAGCCCAACTACAGTGTTTTCACCACTGGCACGTCCCTAGGGTAGTGTCCTTTGTCTGTGAACAGCAGAGCCATGTGTTACCTGCACCTGTGTACAGTACAGACACTGCAGTGATCCCTGGCGTACATGTGTGTCTCCCATCCACCCATCGAGGTATCTCATGAAGAGTGCTAGTGAGTGTCCCTGCTTGATGTACATAGGAATCATGTTCCAAAGCATGGTGAGTGCCTGGTTCAGGAATGTATCCCTCAAGCATGTCCCACTCATCGTTGCGTTTGTGTACATATCCATGAGCATGTTGCTCTCAATGGCTTTTGCTTATGTTGCTTATGTGGAGTACATCCATCAATATTGTTGTTGACATGGGCCCTGTATGTTCAGCAGAGGTCACTCCTGAGTATGCAGTATGCAAATGTGTACATTTTTC